>NC_058080.1:739577280-739617280 GCF_014858855.1 Bufo gargarizans
CAGAGCGCACATGGCCGGTGCCCATATATTGCGGACCTGCTGTTTGGGGGCTCCACAAGTTAGTGTGCATGAGCCCTAACACTGATGACCTATCCTCCAACACTCTGACACTTAAGACCCCCCACCGATCAGCTGTTTGAGAAGGCACTGACGCTCGCAGTAGTGCTGCACCATTCTCCAGCTTTGCCTATGCCATGTGATATCATGTTCATCGGTCACGTGACCTAGGCGTAGCTCATTCCCATTGAGTGCAATACCAAGTACAGCTACTATACAATGTACGGCGCTGTGCTGGGTGAGCAGAGAAGGGCTACTGCTTTCTTAAACAGTTGTCCAGTAAAAAAAAAAAAAAAAAAAAAAACTGTTGGGAAACCAATTTAAGGTCCAAAATAGGCTGGTGACTAAGGCCCCTTGCAGACGAGCGTGTGCAGATTAGGTCCGGATGTGTTGCGAATGCTTTCAGTGAAGAATGCGCGATATCGCAAACAAAGTCATTCAGTTTTGTCTGTGATCGCGTTCGTTGTTCAGTTTTTATCGCATGGGTGCAATGTGTTTTAATGTGTTTTTCACGTTCGTGATTAAAAAACTGAAGGTATACAAACCACAATCTCTTAGCAACCATCCGTGAAAAACGCATTTGCATCTGCACTTGCTTGCGGATGCGATTTTCACGCAGCTCCATTCACTTCTATGGGGCCAGCCTTGTGTGAAAATCACAAAATGTAGAACATGCTGCGATTTTCATGCAAAGCCCACACCAGTGCTCCAGACTAAAAAAAATACCTAGTAGCCATTGGCTCCTGAACTGAAAAATTTAGGAGCCAAATCAAATTTTTAGTCGCCAAATCGAAACCGAATCAAAATTTTGGTATCGTGACAACGCTACGCCGATCAGATCAGCATAGGGTTGTTTTGATGCCAAAATTTTGATTCGCTTTCGTCACCATAAAAAAGTATTGCGATACTCAATACCGCGCAAAAAAAAACAACACCAAAAAAAGCCGCGTGCATTTCGCATTTTATGAAACATTCGGCCCATAATAGAACAGTCCTATCCTATTTTTTGGGGTGACAAGGTGACTAAAAAATGGCGAATGCTCACCGCATAGGAGACATTTTTTAATAATTTAATAGTTTGGACAGCGCTATGTAATATGTTTATTTATTTATTGTTTATATATTTTATATGTAAAATTGGGAAAGGGGGGATTTAAACTTAATATTTTAGGGTACTTTCACACTAGTGTTTTTCTTTTCCGGCATAGAGTTCCGTCACTAGGGGCTCATATACCGGAAAAGAACTGATCAGGCATATCCCTATGCATTCTGAATAGAGAGTAATCCGTTCAGGATGCATCAGGATGTCTTCAGTTCAGTCATTTTGACTGATCAGGCAAAAGATAAAACCGCAGCATGCTACGGTTTTATCTCAGACGAAAAAAACTGAAGATTTGCCTGAATGCCGGATCCAGCATTTTTTCCCATAGGAATGTATTAGTGCCGGATCTGGCATTCAAAATACCGGAATGCACCCGCACTAAATCCGGACCCATTCACTTCTATGGGGCTGTGCACATGAGGGGTGATTTTCACACATCACTTGTGCGTTGCGTGAAAATCGCAGCATGCTCTATGTTGTGCGTTTTTCACGCAACGCAGGCCCCATAGAAGTGAATGGGGCTGCGTGAAAATCGCAAGCATCCGCAAGCAAGTACGGATGCGGTGCGATTTTCACTCATGGTTGCTAGGATGAAAGTCTATTCACTGTATTATTTTCCCTTATAACATGGTTATAAGGGAAAATAATAGCATTCTTTAATACAGAATGCATAGTAGAAGGTCAATATAATAAACATTGGTGGCGCAGTGCGCCCCCCAACACCCCAGTATGATAAACATTGGTGGCGCAGTGCGCACCCCCCCAACACCCTAGTATAGTAAACATTGGTGGCGCAGTGTGCCCCCTCAATATAATAACATTACCCCCCCAACACCCCAGTATAATAAACATTGGTGGCGACAGTGTGCCCCCCCCCCCCCAACACCCCATATAATAAACATTGGTGGCGCAGTGTGCCCCCCCCCTCAATATAATGAACATTGGTGGCGCAGTGGGGAGTGCCAATGAGGGTTAAAAAATAAAATTAACTCACCTCCTCCAATTGATCATCTCCTGTTCTTTCTTCAGGACCTGTCAAAGGACCTGTGGTGACATCACTGTGCTCATCACATGATACATCACATGATCATCACCATGGTAATGGACCATGTGATGAGCTCAGTGACATCACCACAGGTCCTGAAGACAGAACAGGAGACCGACAGCTACGCGATCAACTGGAGGAGGTGAGTTAATTTTTTTAAGTTATTTTTTTAACCCTCATTGGCACTTCCCACTGAGCCACCAATGTTCTTATACTGGGGGTGGTGGGGGCACACTGGCCACCAATGTTCTTATACTGGGGTGTTGGGGGGGGGCACACTGTGCCACCAATGTTTCTTATACTGGGGTGTTGGGGGGGCACACTGTGCCACCAATGTTTCTTATACTGGGGTGTTGGGGGGGCACACTGTGCCACCAATGTTTCTTATACTGGGGTGTTGGGGGGGGGGGGGGCACACTGTACAGGGAGTCTAAGAAGAATCGAATGAGTCACAAGTCGGATCTTTAGTTCTTTTCACCTGTGACTCATTCGATTCTTTCTCCCTGTACTTGTCAGTGACTCAGAGCTGCTAGTGCTCCTTGCCTCAGCTCTGATTGGTTGGTGGGCGGGGAGGGGAGGGGCTGGCAGAAGCAGCTTCCACTCTAGGATCAGATTACACTCCTCCCGAGCCCCTCCCTCCTGCTGCCAGCGGCTCTGCTGTTGTGTGCTGTGACTCGAGCTGACTGAGACTGAGGAGAACATCGGCGGCGGCGGGGCAGAGAACTATCAGCTCCTGTGCCCGCCGCTGTTCTACTGCAGAGCTGCCGCGGAGGGTCTAGTCGCAAATGGCGACAAGACTAAAAAGTCTTGTCGCCATTTGTAAATTCTTAGTCGCATTGGCGACCATTTTGGTCGCCATCTGGAGCCCTGCACATGATGCGTGAAAAACAATGCTCATGTACACAGCCCCATTGAAATGAATGGGTCTGTATTCTGTGCGGGTGCAATGCGTTCGCATCACGCATTGCACACGCACGGAATACTTGCTCGTCTGCAAGGAGCCTTAGGGGTTAAAGTCAGAATCTAAAATGTTTTCTTAGAAATGACACCTCTGGATCCCTACGACATTTATAGTCGTATTTGTGTACCCCCAAGAACATTTAGCGAAATGTCATGGAAGGACAAATAAACCCTGAATATATAATTTTTCTGTTTGATAAGTCTGATCAGAAGTATTACAGTGGCGCAGCCAATGAAAGACAAGAAGCCGGTCGCCTCAATGTCACTTGTTCCTAGTGATCTGACAGGATGGGTTTCCTGCACTATAAATTACACACAGAGATGGCCATTTCTAAATGTTCTGTTCACCTAACATAATTTGAAGATTATCGATTTACAAGACTGTCTACAAAAGAGATCAGCAACCTCTGGCACTCCAGCTGTGGTAAAACTACAACTCCCAGCATGGACTCTTGCTTGGCTGTTCTCAGGACTCCTACAACAGTGAATAGAGCATGCTGGAAGTTGTAGTTTTACACTGCTGGAGTTCAAGAGCCCTTTGACTACAAGGGTTGACCTCTAGACTTTTTGAAGTCTCTCAGCAGGGTGGCCTTATACACCTAGAATGACTATGTTATGTGTATGGGTGTTTGCTGACTCTTCCCAGACATATGATATTGGGGAAACTAAGGATCAGGCATGTTGAATTTCAACCCTCGATCATAATGTTATCAAGGGAGATAAGTCAGAGGTATCTGTCAGCAACTTAGGCTACTTTCACACTGGTGTTTTGGCTTTCCGTTTGTGAGATCCGTTCAGGGCTCAGCGGTCCAAAACTGATCAGTTTTGCCCTAATGCATTCTGAATGGAAAAGGATCCGCTCAGAATGCATCAGTTTGCCTATGTTCCGTCTCCATTCTGCTCTGGAGGCTGCCCGCAGCGTTTTTCTGTCCGCCTGACGAAGCAGAGCCAAACGGATCCGTCCTGGCACACAATGTAAGTCAATGGGGACGGATCTGTTTTCTCTGACGCAATCTGGCACAATAGAAAACGGATCCGTCCTCCATTGACTTTCAATGGTGTTCAAGACGGATCTGTCGTGGCTATAGAAGACATAATACAACCGGATCAGTTCATGACAGATGCATGCAGTTGTATTATTGTAACTGAAGCGTTTTTGCAGATCCATTACTAATCCGCAAAAAATGCTAGTGTGAAAGTAGCCTTACTCCTCCTCTGCCAAGCATGCATGTGTATGGAGATGAGTGGAAGAATAGTTGTTAGCTAGCAGCTAGAGAAGGTGTATGGCAGGCATGCTCAACCTGTGGCCCTCCATCTGTTGCAAAACTACAACTCCCAGCATGCCTGAACAGCCTACAGCTATCAGCCTACAGCAGGGCATTGTGGGAGTTGTAGTTTTACAACAGTTGGAGGGCCGCAGGTTGAGCATGCCTGGTGTATGGGTACCTTTAGAATATGGTGATCCTCACCTTCATTTGCACAATCTGTTACAGGGTCAGGATTGGCATCACAGATCCCAAATGCAAGCAACTGAAGTACAACCTTTAAGGCTGGGTTCAGACCTGAGCGTTTTACAGCGCGTTCCTACGCGCTGTAAAACGCTCAACAGGCAAGAACCAATGATTCCCTATGGGAATGGTTCACACCTGAGCGTTTTACAGCGCGCTGTAAAACGCCCGACGCCCCAAGAAGTACATGAGCTTCTTTGGGGCGCCTTGTCGCGCGTTCCCGTACATAGACTTCACGGGAACGCGCGACAATGGGCGTTTGCTTGTCTCTGTATGCGCGATTGCAAACTCCCGTACAATCGCGCATACAGAGGGCTCCATCGCGAACCCAGCGTTAGAACTGGCCAAATAAAATGATGCAGGTGACATATAAAAAAATCCAATGCTTGTATCCTACACGGCTTGAAAGTGAACTGTAATTTATATAGGACAAAGGTCTAAATAGTTCCTGGGTACAAAAAAAAGGTCATGTTTTTGCTGTATTGGAATTGAGGTATCGTATCACAACTATACCACCCAGCTCATTCTGACTGCTAATAGCCAAAGACTGTTCTGCGAGGGGAGTGAGTTTAGCCTTAGGTATAATCCTGGGTGTTCTAGTGGCTTAAATGCCATTTCTTGTAGAGTTAAGGATCTAGATGGATACAATTAGACAGTGATAAGGTAATCAGTTACCCACTGACAGTCCTGTCGTCATTTCACAAAAACTTGCCTTCAGGAAATACAGAATGTGTCCAGACATTTTTAAAATAAGCTGATGGTGCATAGCGAAAGCTCTGCGATTTAACTTGTAAGACAAATATGAGCCCTTCTGGCATATTTAAGATGCCTCGGATCAGGAATATGCTAACCTAAAGATATACACACAAATTTTCCACTGGCCACTGGAAATGAGACAAAACAAATGGTGAGGGGCAGAAGTTTATCATGGAGTAGAATGTTATGATTTACCGTTCTGCTCTACTGACGACGTACGACCTAGGAAAAGGCCATAAATGGATGTTATATTTAACCTCTTTCAAGTCAAATTGAAACTCCAATGAAAGGCTGCCGATCCAGAAACAGAGGCGCACCACAGAAAAAAGCCTCATGCACACAGCCGCAAAATACAGATACTGGCCATGTGCATCCCTCTGTCCCAATTATAGTAAGGCCTAGACATGTCTGCAAAACGGACAGGAATAGGACATGTTCTATAACCTGCGGAACAGCCGTGTCACCCGTGTGCTGTCCAGATTTTAACGGCCCTATAGAAATGAATGGGTCTGCAAAAAACGCGGATCAGATCCAAGATACAGTTGTGTACATGAGGCCTTTTTCTGAACTGCGTTACAATGTCACATTCCAGACAGTAAAAAAATGAATAAAAAAAAATCACATTTTAGTTTCCAATCTTTTTCAGTGTTTCCACCAGCTGATGTCACTGGCTGGCACATAGTTTCACCTTCCCATGGTCTTGGATGCCATGTGGAGATACTCGTCCTGTTTATCCAGCCCTGTAAAACCTACACCCGTGTGGCTCTCTGGATTTAATTATCATCTTGGAATGTTCCGCCTGCTTGTGGCTTTCTCCTATGAGTTCCTTTACACACAGATACTGGCTTGTATTTTCATGTTACACAATACACACCATGGAATTTAGTGTTTGCATTTTGTTACATTGAAACCATACACATTCATATTCTACCAGAGCAAAGTTCATAATTGCAGGACACATGCAATAATTCACAAGAATCTGAAATAGTGATTTTAATGATTGGATTTATGATCCGTGAGTGAACAGCTGTGTCTGCAGGAGGTTAGCCCCGGCTATGTTGTGTGCATCTTTTCATGTGTACAGCATGCTCATATAATAAAGTGTCACTGTGTTTTCATAGAACTTTTGATATATGTCAAAGCCATATCAGAGAGCGGTATTGATCGGTGTGAGTCCGAGTGCTGACCAAGGAGATAGAAAAGCTCACATATCACTCTCTCCTCACTGCAAGAGACAAGAGGGGTCCATAGACTTTCTATTGAGTTCATCTCACTTCCATCTCCTGCCGCGAGGAGAGACAGCGCAATATTAAAGCACTTCTCTCCCCTCTTTCTAGCGATCTGTGGGGTATTAGCACTTAGACCATCACTGATCAAAACTTTTGATATTTCTGTATGGCATATCAAAAGTTTTAACAAAACTCAGTTACCTCTTAAAGTATCTATAAACAGTTGCTTAAGGGGGTTTTCCCATCACAGACAATGGGGGCATATCACTAGGATATGTCCCCACTGTCTGGTAGGTGCAGGTCCCACCGCTGGGACCTACACCGAGGTGAAGGCGCACTGGCTTGGCTATTTCCGTCAGCCCCATAGAAATTAATAGGATCCGTGGCTGCGCAAGAGCTGTGTGCTCCCATTCACTTGTATTGGGAGAGCACTTGGCGATGGCCGGAACCCAGGGGGAGGTGGTACCCGCACCTATCAGTGCAGAGTCTAGCGATATGCCCCCATTGTCTGTGATGGAAATGCCCCTTTAACTACAACTGATTGGGCCCTCCGGTAAATTTTTGAACAAACCACCCCCAAAGTGCAACCCTCACTTCTGTGTCTTGTCAAAATAGCTTTTTTAGCCCAGGCCCAGGCACCGATCCGTCTATTTACTATACGTATATACTGTATGTTACGTCACTGTATATGTCATTGTATAATACTGTTGATGGGACCCTGACAATAAAATCATTCAATCCTTCTCCTGGGCCGGTCTCTTCTGAGTTTGGGCCCCATAGCAGCCACTTCCCCTGCCATTGTACTGGTGCTGCTGGGTAATTACAGCTTCCTCTCCTATTCACTTGAAGAGCTGTAATTTCACTGCACCACCAGTACAATGTAGACGGCATACACGTAAGCAGGACAAAGTGTTTGCATGTGCACCATGGACCCCTTCAAATAGCTGATCAGTAGGGGTGCCAGGTGTCGGACCCCCGCCAATATGATATTGATGACCTATCCTGAAGACAGGTCATCAATATCTGTAGCCTGGACAACCCCTTTAAGTTGCATTACCTGTACCTAACATATTGTCATGGGTTTCTTTTAGATTTTCAGATGTCCCTGAGGTATCCCCCATCTTAGAAATATGGCTAATATGCCTCTTGCACATGGTCTCACTTATCGCCAATTGCCATATTTTCCATAGAGTTGACAGCAGAGGTGGCCACACTAACGTGCAGCCCTATTGCTACATTCACACGACAATGAAAATATATTTTATAACAAATTAAAGTTAAAGGGGTTTAGTAACATGGTCTTTTTTATAATGGCCAGTGAATAGCAGCCATCATAGAATAGAAAACATTTTTATCCATTTTCGCGGCCAGACGGACCCCATTGAAATCAATAGGACCATTTTTAATGGCCGTTAGACAGGAGTGCACCCATCTAATGTCCATAAAAAATGGGTACACTAGTGCAAAATGGCTTTTTTTGGGTTAAGAAAAATGACCTCATCCACTTGCAAGCGCAGAGGCAGTCGCTAATCTCTTGTTGATGAAGGACCTGCGCTCAAGCATGATGACGTCACCCCGCGACTATGCTGTGAGCACATGGTGACGTCATCACGCTTGAGCGCAGGTCCTTTAGCATCAAGAGAGGAGCGACTGCCTCTGCGCTTGCAAGTTAATGAGGTGAGTAATTTATTATTATTTTTTATTGCCTAAAAAAAGCAAAAAAACATTATTACGGCTGAGGGCCACTATGGGGGACATTATGCATGTTGGAGGGATTGGGATTTTATTTTAAAAAAGCCAATGAAATTCATCGGTTTTTAACGGCCATGAAAAAAGGACAGATTGCCAGAAAATGGATGTACAAATGTGTCCGTTTTTTCAAATCTTTTTAGTTTCACTGTCGTGTAAATGCAGCCTACCCACTGAAGTCTATAAACTCTGCAGAGAGAGCAAAGCAAACAGTGACCTTTTTTAAAATCAGGCAATAACAATGGGCCAGACAGTAGAGAGTAACAAATAAAGGGTATGTTTGCAGTAGGATTTAAAAAAGCAACTTCAGTGCCCATAGGTCTGCGCAGGAGCTGAATACTCGGCAATTTATCAGCAAGACTGTTTGCAAAGTTGCTTTTTTTATTTCAGTCGTGTTGGAGCAAGAAAAAAGACAATGGCAAAGTGTACATAGCCTTTAAAACGTAATGTGGCAGATGTTGCCTGAAGAATGTCCTCTGTCCTTGTGCACTTTAATAAAACACGAATCGCTAGGACTCGCACACTGCCGTATAGCTACATACAAGCACACAGCTGCAATATGCAGCACATAGAAGTCTATGGAGCCCTAGTATGCAAGAGTAAAAGACAAAACAAAAACTGCAGCATGCTTTCCCAGACAATACTTAACCCCTTAAGGACCCTGGGATTTTCCATTTTTGCATTTTCATTTTTCACTCCCCGTCTTTCCCATAGTCCTTTTTTTTTTTTTTTCCATTCACATAGCCTTATGAGGGCTTATATTTTGCGGGGCAAGTTGTATTTTCTAATGGCACTATTTATGGTTGCATACCATGTAGTAGGGAGCGGGAAAAAAATTCCAAGTAGGGTAGAATTGGTAAAAAACGTAATTCTGAAAAAGGTTTTTATTTTTTACAGTGTACACTATGCGTTAAAATTGAACTGTTATCTTCATTCTTCAGGTCAGTATGGTTCCAACGATACCACAATTGAATAATTTTTCTTGCGTTTTAATACTGAAATTTTGTTTTAAACCTTTGAGGAAATTTTTATTTTTTTCATAACCATATTCTGACCCCTATAACTTTTTTGCAGCTATGTGTACGGGGCTAATGCGGGACGATCTGTTCTTTTCAGTGATACCAATGTTAAGTGTGTGCGACTTTTTGATTACTTTTTATTAAAAAATTATTGGTTAAGTATTTTAAGGAAGGGCGTGATTGGAACTTTTTTTTATTTTTACTTTAATTCACCTTGGGTGACAATAACTGGCAATCATTCGATTGCCCATAGTATTCAGTGATGGCTAAATAGCCATCATTGAAGACTTAATTTGCACTATATCAATACAAGGCTGCCACCTAGTTGTCTATATTGATATATACATCTAATTGACTGAAGCCTGCTTGAGGCTTCGGTCAATTAGCGTAAGATAACAGATCTGAGCCGGGGATAGCGGTTACTGGACTGAAAGCGTGCGACTTCCGGTTCTGGTCTGCGCAGATGCCGAGGTCACATTTGACCACAGATTCTGAAGGGTAAAATGTAAGCGATCAGCCTTATGGCGAGCAGGCGCCATGTTTAGGGATCAGACCCATGACGTACAGCTACGTCATGGGTCCTTAAAGGGTTGTCTGAGATATGTAAAAAATAAATAAAGCACTTTAAATCTGATGGTCAGCAATATATACATAAGCTAAGCAAGTTTTAGGCAAAAAATATTATATTTACTCATTTCTCTAGTCCTGTTCTGGACCCTTTGTTGGCATGCAGTTGCACAGCTGGGAGGGCCTGTAACAACAGTCTCTGAGGTTTTCCTCATGAATATTTGTGGGTGTCAACAAAGACTGCCTTTCCCCTCCCCCTACGCTGCAAAGGTAATGAATAAAAGTGCTACCCTGTCTGCAGTCTGACTGCTGGGATACTCATGTTGTATGTGTGGGACATCAAGTCCCAGCTGTACAATGACATTGCTGACACACAGGATCTTCCCCCTACATGTTCTTGTACAATGCTCTGCGGACACTTTCTCACAGCCAGCAAAAGAGTACAGAGAAGAGAACTCCTCTGGTCTGTCAGCTCTGTGTCTGCAGGGTGAGGATGGAGGGACGATCCTGTGCACAGATTTGGTCTCTTCACCACCTGGAGAAGAGGAAACCCTGCAGCCGCTCAGTACCTAAGGCAGAGCCTCCAACCCCGAGTCTGTCTGCTGATGGTAGAAGGGGTTAAACTTTGCTGAAGAATTCAGTGGGAAGGGAGGCACAGGGCATACAGATCAGCCAGCAGATGGCAGTGCAGGGGTATGACTTGTCCATCCAACCTGCATAGCCTTCAGAGTGTGGTTCCATAAACAGAGGCAGACCTGCTCCCTCATGTGCCCTTATAGCACATTTGGACACACACCGTGCGAGCAGGCAATTATTAGGAAGGGACCATTCTTTCCTGGTAACTGTCTGTTAGTCAGTGGAGGTGAATTGCTGCATATACAAGCAGTGATCAGATCCACTGTATGGGGACAAGAGATGGATACTGACATTGTTTGTCCTCATACGGATTCATTGTTTTTGGGCTGCAGATCGCTGTTCACACAGCATGATCTGCTGCCCAGAAATGATGATATAATGTGCTGCATGAAAGATCACTTCACCTGATGAACAAGCATTTTGCTCATTCTTTGGGTGATCGACAGCACATTTACATGGCAAATTATTAGGAATGAGCTTGCACATAGTAACCTTTGTTCTTGATAATTTGGCCATGTAAATTGCCCATTACTCTTCTCAGTGCCGACACACTGATCTAAAAGTAAAGCAGCCCAGACACCATTTAATTAGCCCCGGCTTCTAAAGTCATAGAAATATATAGCTATAGCTCTCCGTAGACAGTGGAGAAGGTGAATGGTGGGCAGGGTCTTTGTATACCACTATTTATTAGTGGGATCTCTGAGGCTCTGTGTGAGGGACTGTTTTCTATAAAGAGGAGGAAGACAGGTGAACACAGCTTTGGAAACGGGTAGAGGGTTAGTGAGAACTGCTGTCCACCCTCAAAAGTGAAGAGACTAGAGCTGCAGAGAAGTGAGTAAAGAAGCTAAAAAAATGGGTAAAGCAATAGTGAGCAATGTTTTTGTTTTTTCTGCACTGAAATAGTTAACATAACTGTCACGAGGCGCCAGCTTTACGTTCCCCCCCCCCCTCGGTGCCGCCGGCGTCTTGCGGCTAGTACGGAGCAAGGACGTGCGCTGCGTCCTAGTCTCCACAGCAAAGGGGGGCGGGGAGGATCCGACCGCACTTGCCTCCTTAGCTGAGCACTCGGCTGATTGCAGGGGAATGAGTCATCACATGACTCCTCTTCCCCACTATATATACAGGCAACCTGCTGGCCACAGGTTGCCTGTGAATAAGGTCCTATCCAGTGTTTCTTTGTGTGATTCCGTGGCTTTTGACTCCCGACTCGCTGATCGTCTCCGTCCTTGCTTGCTCCTTGTTTCTGCTTCTCTTCTCCTGGTTTTTGACTTTAGCTTGTTTGTGACCCCTCTTGTACTGTAGTTACCTCCAGGTTCTGACTCGGCTTGTCGACCATTCTATGTTTGTTTGTCCCTCCGCACTTACCTAGGACGGATAGTGCAAGTAGGCAGGGACATCCCCTCCCCCTTTTTGTGACAATAACGGTGTGCATTCAGCTAGATATTTTATATTTTTGGACTAACTCCTTTAATAATTCCAAAATGTAATTTATTAACCAAAATGTGTTTTTTAAGATGACATAACTCACCACATCAGTTGCCACAACCTTTGTCTAGTGATCATAAAAATAACTGTAAAGCCCATCACCTGCTCAAAAACAACAACAACAAAAAACTAAGATTTTGTAACGTGTTTGAAAAACAAAGCCAAACACAATACAAATGGATGAAATAAAAATGACAGCACAATGTTCTTACAAGGACGTCCAATGTTTGGAAAGCAAAACAACGCGGCTCACGTCTAAGCCTCTTAACGGCCACGAAAAAAACAAAACAGTTTTAGTTTTTTTTTGCATTTTAACTGTACATAGGTAAAAGTTGATTTACACTTGGAGAAGAAAAAGTGTGCTATATGACTCTGCTAATCAAGGTAATTTAAGACTTGCTAAGTCATTATACTCAATTTAGTTCCTGGCGTGATGTAAAGTATAGGGTGTTGTCTCCTTTGAACTAGTTGACATAAGTAAATACGGAATGATTTGGACCCCTCTAATCTAAAGTGATATAACATTTTTGGAGTTGATTGCATTTTGCTGAAAGGAACCATCTGAAGAATCTTAGTGTGGATAAAAAAAATACAATAATAAAATGCCCCTTAGCTTTTACAGCCCAGATGTAATTGTTTTTCTTAATGGTATTTGGCTGCTTTACAGAGAATCAACTAAACCTGCTCTTATATTTCTCGTGTAGGACAAGTTAGGCTACTTTCACACAAGTGTTTTTGCTGGATCCGTCACGCTTGCAGCGTTATTCTGCCCGTGATGGGAGAGCAACCAAATAGAACACAATGCATATTGGTGCATTCTATTTCGTTCAGTTCAGTCCCCATTGACCATGAATGGGGACAAAACGTAAGCGTTTTCATCTGCTATTGAGATCCTATGACGGATCTCAATAGTGGAAAGGGAAAGAGCAGATGTGAAAGTAGCCTTAGACCTCAACAATTCTTTTACTCCAGACTGAAATGCATCACAGGAACAGCAATGTGTCTTAAGAAGTCAGAAGCCTTTATATCTGGTCTCACGTCACTTGATTGTTCCTATTGCTGTTGGGCGATGCCTTGTCGTTAGATGCATGAATGTATATTAGGAAACTCTTAAGATGGCCATATATTGTTTGGCAAATATCTACTTCTTCTAACCATCCCCCCTCCCTATACACACGCATGCTT
Source organism: Bufo gargarizans (assembly GCF_014858855.1). Classification (NCBI taxonomy): domain Eukaryota; kingdom Metazoa; phylum Chordata; class Amphibia; order Anura; family Bufonidae; genus Bufo; species Bufo gargarizans. Next base: position 739,590,579 of record NC_058080.1, read on the forward strand.
GCCTCTGTGTTCTTAATGGGACAAATGATGGCCACAAGAAGAAAAAGGCAAGCACTGGTGGCCTCCAAGTACAGGAAGGTTAGTTATGCTCACCTGTTTTGGTTGCACCTATATTGGGCGCAACCACAATCAAGGCAAATGGAAGTGATTGAAGGTGGCTGGTTGGTGCTGCCGATTTAGTCCGCAGTCTCCTTTGGCGGAGGCCAGGCCGTTGTCTGGGTCAACAAATGTAGTAAGCTTCCACTGGACTGGAGGAGTCAAGTAGAGGGGTGGACCATAGGTGCAAGAACGGAACTAGAAATTTTCAATATAATCCGTTTTATTGAGTCAACGCGTTTCGGGGGTTCTGTGGACCCCTTTATCGAGTCTGTTGAGATGCTGCAGATGACGCTGCGATGGGACGCGCTGCTCCAGACGTGCAATGCAAATGTAACCTTTAAAGGGAATCTGTGACATCTGGCAGGCTATATAAAGAGGACCTTTCATAGGTCCAAACATTGTAAGATAACTTTTAGGCTGTGTAGAGCGGCACCCCGGATTCTAACTGCACTAACTATGTCCCCCGATATTTTCGCTGGGTTATACTGGGAGGAGTCTGCCCTGTTTCTCCCGCTGTGAGCTCTGCACTGCGATTGGACAGCGCTACAGCCTGGGAGAAGGACTGCTCAGGGAGAAACAGGGTAGACTCCTCCCAGTATAACCAAATCAGCAAAAATACCGGGAGAATGGAGCGGCGCCCCGGAATAATAGTAAGTGCAGTGAGATCCCGGGGCGCCGCTCTACACAGCCTGATAGTTATCTTACAATGTTTGGAACGTTAAAAGGTCCCCTTTAAAGTGGTATACCGGTTAGATTAACTATAAGATCAGTGGGGGTCTTACTGCTGGGGCCCCCACTGATCAGAAGAATAGGAGGCCCATTGCCCCTGCAGCCCCCTGAAATCAATGGAGTGGACAGCTGGGCGTGCGTGTGGCCGCTCTATTCATTTCTATGGGAGTTCTGGAGATAGTGGAGTACACCGCTGTTAGCCCTTGCTATGTGAAATCTGAGATATCCAGCATGTTAGTGAGAAACAAGAAAAGATAGCCCGTCAAGCAGACCGCAAGCTGAAATTGGGGGATATTTGAAATAACACAACATTAAAATAATATGGAATAAATATGGAGCATTAATAAATGGGGTTCAGAAGGAATGGGAAAATAAACCAAGGGGGGTACGAAAATGAGGGGGGGGGATTGGAGAATAAAGGGGAAAATTATATATAGCTGATCATCATCATGATCAACTTTTATTCTCTATATGTCCCCTGATGAACTGTGACTAAAACCTCACAGGGAAAAACATTATTTGTACTTTGTATACTTGAATGTTGGAACAGCTCATTTACACTCACCTAAAGAATTATTAGGAACACCTGTTCTATTTCTCATTAGTGCGATTATCTAGTCCACCAATCACATGGCAGTTGCTTCAATGCATGTTGGGTTGTGGTCCTGGTCAAGACAATCTCCTGAACTCCAAACTGAATGTCAGAATGGGAAAGAAAGGTGATTTAAGCAATTTTGGGCGTGGCATGGTTGTTGGTGCCAGACGGGCCGGTCTGAGTATTTCACAATCTGCTCAGTTACTGGGATTTTCACGCACAACCATTTCTAGGGTTTACAAAGAATGGTGTGAAAAGGGAAAAACATCCAGTATGCGACCGTCCTGTGGGCAAAAATGCCTTGTTGATGCTAGAGGTCAGAGGAGAATGGGCCGACTGATTCAAGCTGATAGAAGAGCAACGTTGACTGAAATAACCACTCGTTACAACCGAGGTCTGCAGCAAAGCATTTGTGAAGCCACAACACGCACAACCTTGAGGCAGATGGGCTACAACAGCAGAAGACCCCACCGGGTACCACTCATCTCCACTACAATTAGGAAAAAGAGGCTACAATTTGCACGAGCTCACCAAAATTGGACTGTTGAAGACTGGAAAAATGTTGCCTGGTCTGATGAGTCTCGATCTCTGTTGAGACATTCAAATGGTAGAGTCCGAATTTGGCGTAAACAGAATGAGAACATGTATCCATCATGCCTTGTTACCACTGTGCAGGCTGGTGGTGGTGGTGTAATGGTGTGGGGGATGTTTTCTGGGCAGACTTTAGGCCCCTTAGTGCCAATTGGCCATCGTTTAAATGCCACGGGCTACCTGAGCATTGTTTCTGACCATGTCCATCCCTTCATGACCACCATGTACCCATCCTCTGATGGCTACTTCCAGCAGGATAATGCACCATGTCACAAAGCTCGAATCATTTCAAATTGGTTTCTTGAACATGACAATGAGTTCACTGTACTAAAATGGCCCCACAGTCACCCGATCTCAACCCAATAGAGCATCTTTGGGATGTGGTGGAACCGGAGCTTTGTGCCCTGGATGTGCATCCCTCAAATCTCCATCAACTGCAAGATGCTATCCTATCAATATGGGCCAACATTTCTAAAGAATGCTATCAGCACCTTGTGGAATCAATGCCACGTGGAATTAAGGCAGTTCTGAAGGCAAAAAGGGGTCCAACACCGTATTAGTATGGTGTTCCTAATAATTCTTTAGGTGAGTGTATATATGGTTATTATTTTTTTCATACAGCAATTGCTCATTAGCCATGACAGACTGAATGTGATCTACCAGCTATGGATATCTGCATCTTCAGGTCTAGAGGTGGTCTCTCTCCAAATGTCAGGGTATTCCTATCGTATACCAGGAGGTTCCTGACACGAGTTAGCCCCTCTGTTTGTAGACAGGGCCCAATAGGGACAGACAACAGGGAGAGTGTTTTCCCCTCTGCTGTCTGTCTACCATGCCTGACTAATTAACAAGGGGTTCATAGCTATATTATCGTAACAAATATATCATTATGTTTTAATGGTGGCAATTCTGTGAATACATTTTAATGTTGATGGCCGTTCTATGTCCAAGTTACTGATGAGGCAGTGTAAACTGCAGAGGGGGCGGCAGCTGCAGAGAGGTGTAATGGCAACGCCTCTGTTGCTCCTAGAGGCTACTTTGCATATATTAAAACTAAACTCAGCAATGCAGCCACATATGAACATGAGACCAAGACAGATGCCTTCAGCTGCCAAGCGCACATGTAACAGGTCAGCCAGCGTCTTAGGGACAAATCTGTGGACAGATGCCCTTTTATAGTAACCCCTCAGGCTCTCCCTTTACTAAAGCTCATTTGCTCAGTTGCATGTACCTCATTATAATATTTTTTGCTCACTGGTTACTTGCTTGTACTTTTGCTCTTGCTGTATTGGAAATCAATTCTATGCACCGATTTAATGGTGAGCCTGTGATTGCCTTGTGTTTATACAAAGCAGCCAATCAGAGAAGGCAGAACTGCAGGGAGGAGGAGGAGCAGCGGCCTGAACTAATGATCAGGTAGGGGGGGTGTCTCAGACTACCTCAGACTCCCTGTACATACTGCAGCCAAACTGGGGTCACAGATCTGCCCTAATGGAGATGATGAGCTAAATAAAAACACTGCCAAAAAGGAAGCATGGAGGAAAATAAATAGAAAGCAATCATCCCCTGCAGGTGCAGACCTACACGTTTTTCAGCTCCTAAAGGCTAATTTAGACAGGCTGATAGAACTGCCGATTGTCGGGAAGGAAGCGTTCCTTCCCAACAGTCGGCTGCAAGGAAACAGATTTACATGCAGCGATCTCCTTCACAGAATCATTGTTTCTGGCAGCAGATCACTGTTTAGACCACACAATCTGCTGCCCAGAAATGGAGTGTTTGCAGGAATGGTCATCCTAATTCCTAAGGATAGGTCAACAATATCAGAAACTGGACAACCCCTTTAAGCCCTTTCCAACATTGGGATATAACTGTACATGCATTTTAGCGCTACTTTACTGCACAGACTGTAGCAGGTGTTGCCTGGCAACCACGGAACATAGGTGCTTACACGGAGGCTCTCTCACCCATAAACAGATCAACCGACGCCATAAACCTGTTTGCCATTAGAGCAATGGATGGGAATGACATAGCGTACATGCTTCAACATGGAGCCACAGGCATGCTTTTCATTTGAATTTCAGGCCTCACTAGTAATTAACTGAGCTTAACATGTTGGTTGTGTGATGTATGCACAAGCTGAAATACAACATACGTGCACTCCCCATCTACTGATAGGCTCTGGTTGATGACCCGTGTGTATACAAGTGAGGTGTGTTTAGTATGTTCACTGACATTTGAAGCCAGTCCGCTATTTTGCTTTGGTTTTGTCTCAGGCTGTGGAAGGAAATCATGCATTCCCCTAACACTGGCTAGGAGGACACAGTCTGTACGCAGCTGTGTGGAGACGGCTCACAAAAATACATATTTCCTAGCACATTAAAGTTTACTCTGGAATTTCACCTGCATCCTCGGAAAAAATGTTCAAAGGAGAGATGGACACAGATTCCCAGGAGGGCTATTATGTAATTAGAATTCTTAAAGAACAGCGTTCACATACCTAACTTGTTTGTTTATTGGAAATGAGCTTTTGTGGAAAATATGTTTCATAATGTGATACTGGTGATGTACTCAGTTCAATTCCTCCCTATTAAATAGTTTGTTGAATTTCTGAGTGTGGACTTCCAACTATTCCATTTCGAGTTGGAACTGACTTTGTGTTCAGATTTGTTATGTTGTTGTGAATTGTTGTCTGGTGAAAGACCTCTGCAGCAAGCTTCAATTGGAGTTACACTAAAGAGGATGCTGCAAGTGCGCCATTTGTAAGTACTGGTTGGCACTCATGAAAGCCTATCCAAAACCTAAAAACCTGAGACTGAAGATAATATTTCTGCCAGTTCATACTTACACCAGCCAGGAAGGAAAACTGAAATCTACACTGATGTTTGTTATAGTCTTCAGTGTAAGGCCTCCTGCACACGACCCTTTTTTTCCCCGCTTACAGGCAGTTTTTTTGCGTTCCGTATACGGAATCATTCATTTCAATGGTTCCGCCCAAAAAACTAAATGTACTCCGTATGCATTCCATTTCCATATTTCCATTTCTCTGTTCCGTTGAAAGATAGAACATGTCCTATTATTGCCCGCAAATCACGTTCCGTGGCTCCATTCAAGTCAATGAGGTATTTTACCTCCTTTGTCTCATTGGTATCATTTCTACTAGTGCACAGAATCATGTGGCTAAAGGGGTTTTTCCAAGACTTTACTACTGATGACCTATTCTCTGGACCTGTATCCATTATGTTTGACAAAGGCTCTCAGCAGCCAAAACGCGTCACCTACCACATGTATGTGACCATTAAATTTATTTGAAACTACTATTAGAGCGAGTGCTGGTCCTTTCCTATACAATTATCTGTGGATCTTCTCCGGGACATGCGCACCGCATCGCTGCAAGCAGAAGTGCCGCTTGTATCTCCTTCTGAATCTATTCTCTGGACAGGTCATCAGTGTCTGATCAGTGGTGGTCTGGGACCCCTCCTGATCAGCTGTTTGACAAGGCACCAGCGCTCACAGTAAGCCCTGCAGCCTTCTCACAGCTTTGCTCAGGCCTTGTGACATTACGTTTTTTGGTCACATAGGGCTAGGAAGTGAATGGGGCTGAGCTGCAATACCAATCACAGCCACTATACAAAGTACGGCGCTGTGCTTGGTGAGCTGAGAGAAGGCTGCGACAGTTGGGTGTCGGACCCCCACCGATCAGATACTAATGATCTATCCAGATGATAGGTCATCAGTTGCAAAGTCTCAGAAAACCCTTTAAAGGCCTGATTCAGACAGGCATATTTCACATCCATGTGTGTAAAGGACTGCACACTGTCCCATTTCAGCCAATGCTTCAGTTCACAGCATGCACTATTCTTGTCCATACTATGACCCCAACTCATTCAAGTGCATGGGTTTGCAAAAATAAAAAAAAAGAAGATGCTCACAGACACCATATGGACACCCACATGGAATGTCATACGTCCATACTACTGCAAAGTGGAACAGCCGTCTGGATGAGGCCTAATTAGCAGATCTGACTACAGTCTCCTCTGTAGCCGCTTCTGTCAGAAGAAGCTCCCCTTAGGTTCTCCAGTGATTGATCCTGCAGCTGCATCCTTTCTCAGATGCTGAAGTGACTGAGAAAAACCACCTCACAGCAAGGACAGAGAAAGGAACAGTTAGGTTATATTCACATGTAGAAGATATGCTGCAGATTCTCCACTGTGGAATTGTATGTGGAAGATCCACAGTGTATTACAGTACTAGCAAAGTGGATTTTAGCAAATCTCGGCCATGCTCCATGAAAAAAAAAAAAAAATGGATGCATAAATTGACGTCTGGTGTGGATTTTAAATCAGCATGTCAAAATATGCTGTAGATTGAGACCACAGTTTTCACCCTTTGTAATGCGTAGGGTGAAGTTTGTGACAAATCTGCATGCAACATGTCTGAACTTTTGGTGCAGATTCAATGTGGATTCAGCTCAAAGGTAAGAAAAAGTGACTGCCTAAAGGAGAGAACAATGTCCCACAGCAGGCGGCTGGAGACTCTTCTGTGAGCCACAAGGTAGTGTGCTGTGATAAGACAGGTAACACACCGCAGGGGGAAAGGGGAATGTCTGGGGCAAATATCAGTGATAGAAGTCAAAATGACAGCCCAGTGGATTTAGTCACATCATGCTGAAACCGTCAGAGCCACCTAAAAAACCCCCTGAAGAGTCTATAAAAAAATAAAATAAAAAACTAATGGCCCAAATGCTCCATAACCCATCCAAAATGAATATTCCCAATGACCCCTTTAACTCCTTAAGGACCAAGCCATTCTTTGCAAATCTGACCAGTGTCACTTTAAGTGCTGATAACTTTAAACCGCTTTGACTTATCCAGGCCATTCTGAGATAGTTTTTTCGTCACATATTGTACTTCATGACACTGGTAAAATGAAGTAGAAAAAAATTCATTTTAATTTATAAAAAATTGGGAAAAATTGGCAAATTTTTAAATTTCAATTTCTCTACTTCTATAATACATAGTAAAACCTCCAAAATAGTTATTATTTTACATTCCCCATATGTCTACTTCATGTTTGGATCATTTTGGGAATGACATTTTATTTTTCGGTGATGTTACAAGGCTTAGAAGTTTAGAAGCAAATCTTGAAATTTTTCATACATTTTCAAAAACCCACTTTTTAACCACCTCCGGACCGCCTAACGCACATGTGCGTTCCGGAGGTGGCAGGGCTGCGCACAGTCACGCATATACGCGTCATCTCGCGATACGCGAGATTTCCTGTGAACGCGCGCACACAGGCGCGCGCGCTCACAGGAACTGAAGGTAAGCGAGTGGATCTCCAGCCTGCCAGCGGCGATCGCTCGCTGGCAGGCTGGAGATCCGAATTTTTTAACCCCTAACAGGTATATTAGACGCTGTTTTCATAACAGCGTCTAATATACCTCCTACCTGGTCCTCTGGTGGTCCCTTTTGTTTGGATCGACCACCAGAGGACTCAGGTAGGTCAGTACAGTCGCACCAAACACCACACTACACTACACCCCACCCCCCCGTCACTTATTAACCCCTTATAAACCCCTGATCACCCATGATCACCCCATATAAACTCCCTGATCACCCCCCTGTCATTGATCACCGCCCTGTCATTGATCACCCCCCTGTCAGGCTCCGTTCAGACGTCCGCATGATTTTTACGGATCCGATCCATGTATCCATGGATCCGTAAAAATCATGCGGAAGTCTGAATGGAGCCTTACAGGGGGGTGATCAATGACAGGCGGGTGATCACCCATATACACTCCCTGATCACCCCCTGTCATTGATCACCACCCTGTCACTGATCACCCCCCCTGTAAGGCTCCATTCAGACGTCCGCATGATTTTTACGGATCCGATCCATGTATCCATGGATCCGTAAAAATCATGCGGACGTCTGAATGGAGCCTTACAGGGGGGGTGATCAGTGACAGGGGGGTGATCACCCTGATTACCCTGATCACCCCCTGTCATTGATAACCCCCCTGTCAGGCTCCATTCAGACGTCCGCATGATTTTTACGGATCCGATCCATGTATCCATGGATCCGTAAAAATCATGCGGACGTCTGAATGGAGCCTTACAGGGGGGGTGATCAGTGACAGGGGGGTGATCACCCTGATTACCCCCTGTCATTGATAACCCCCCTGTAAGGCTCCATTCAGACGTCCGCATGCGTTCTGTGGATCCGATCCATGTATCCATGGATCCGTAAAAAATCATGCGGATGTCTGAATGGAGCCTTACAGGGGGGGTGATCAGTGACAGGGGGGTGATCACCCTGATTACCCTGATCACCCCCTGTCATTGATAACCCCCCTGTAAGGCTCCATTCAGACGTCCGCATGCGTTCTGTGGATCCGATACATGTATCCATGGATCCGTAAAAAATCATGCGGATGTCTGAATGGAGCCTTACAGGGGGGGTGATCAATGACAGGGGGGTGATCAGGGAGTCTATATGGGTGATCACCCCCCTGTCATTGATCACTCCCCCCCTGGTAAGGCTCCATTCAGCCATTTTTTTTGGCACAAGTCAGTGGAAATTTTTTGTCTGTTTTTGTTTTCGTTTTTTCTTACAAAGTCTCATATTCCACTAACTTGTGTCAAAAAATAAAATCTCACATGGACGCACCATACCCCTCATGGAATCCAAATGCGTAAACATTTTTAGACATTTATATTCCAGACTTCTTCTCACGCTTTAGGGCCCCTAAAAAGCCAGGGCAGTATAAGTACCCCACATGTGACCCCATTTCGGAAAGAAGACACCCCAAGGTATTCCGTGAGGGGCATATTGAGTCCATGAAAGATTGAAATTTTTGTCCTAAGTTAGCGGAAAGTGAGACTTTGTGAGAAAAAAAACAAAAAAAAAATCAATATCCGCTAACTTATGCAAAAAAAAAAAAAATTCTAGGAACTCGCCATGCCCCTCATTGAATACCTCGGGGTGTCTTCTTTCCAAAGTGGGGTCACATGTGGGGTATTTATACTGCCCTGGATTTTTAGGGGCCCTAAAGCATGAGAAGAAGTCTGGGATCCAAATGTCTAAAAATGCCCTCCTAAAAGGAATTTGGGCCCCTTTGCGCATCTAGGCTGCAAAAAAGTGTGACACATCTGGTATCGCCGTACTCAGGAGAAGTTGGGGAATGTGTTTTGGGGTGTCATTTTACATATACCCATGCTGGGTGAGAAAAATATCTTGGTCAAATGCCAACTTTGTATAAAAAAATGGGAAAAGTTGTCTTTTGCCAAGATATTTCTCTCACCCAGCATGGTTATATGTAAAATGACCCCCCAAAACACATTCCCCAACTTCTCCTGAGTACGGCGATACCAGATGTGTCACACTTTTTTGCAGCCAAGGTGGGCAAAGGGGCACCTTTCAGATTTCGCAGGCCATTTTTTACACATTTTGATTTCAAGGTACTTCTTACACATTTGGGCCCCTAAATTGCCAGGGCAGTATAACTATGCCACAAGTGACCCCATTTTGGAAAGAAGACACCCCAAGGTATTCCGTGGGGGGCACGGCGAGTTCCTAGAATTTTTTATTTTTTGTCACAATTTAGCGGAAAATGCTGATTTTTCTTTTTTTTTCTTTTTTCCTTACAAAGTCTCATATTCCACTAACTTGCGACAAAAAATAAAAAATTCTAGGAACTCGCCATGCCCCTCACGGAATACCTTGGGGTGTCTTCTTTCCAAAATGGGGTCACTTGTGGGGTAGTTATACTGCCCTGGCAATTTAGGGGCCCAAATGTGTGAGAAGAACTTTGCAATCAAAATGTGTAAAAAATGCCCTGCAAAATCCGAAAGGTGCACTTTGGAATATGTGCCCCTTTGCCCACCTTGGCAGCAAAAAAGTGTGACACCTCTGGTATCGCCGTACTCAGGAGAAGTTGGGCAATGTGTTTTGGGGTGTCATTTTACATATACCCATGCTGGGTGAGAAAAATATCTTGGTCAAATGCCAACTTTGTATAAAAAAATTGGAAAAGTTGTCTTTTGCCAAGATATTTCTCTCACCCAGCATGGGTATATGTAAAATGACAGCCCAAAACACATTCCCCAACTTCTCCTGAGTACGGCGATACCAGATGTGTGACACTTTTTTGATGCCAAGGTGGGCAAAGGGGCACATATAACAAAGTGCACCTTTCGGATTTCACCGGTCATTTTTTACAGATTTTGATTGCAAAGTACTTCTCACACATTTGGGCCCCTAAATTGCCAGGGCAGTATAACTACGCCACAAGTGACCCCATTTTGGAAAGAAGACACCCCAAGGTATTCCGTGAGGGGCATGGCGAGTTCCTAGAATTTTTTATTTTTTGTCGCAAGTTAGTGGAATATGAGACTTTGTAAGGAAAAAAGAGAAAAAAAAAAAAATCATCATTTTCCGCTAACTTGTGACAAAAAATAAAAAATTCTAGGAACTCGCAGTGCCCCTCACGGAATACCTTGGGGTGTCTTCTTTCCAAAATGGGGTCACTTGTGGCGTAGTTATACTGCCCTGGCAATTTAGGGGCCCAAATGTGTGAGAAGAACTTTGCAATCAAAATGTGTAAAAAATGCCCTGCAAAATCCGAAAGGTGCACTTTGGAATATGTGCCCCTTTGCCCACCTTGGCAGCAAAAAAGTGTGACACATCTGGTATCGCCGTACTCAGGAGAAGTTGGGCAATGTGTTTTGGGGTGTCATTTTACATATACCCATGCTGGGTGAGAAAAATATCTTGGTCAAATGCCAACTTTGTATAAAAAAATGGGAAAAGTTGTCTTTTGCCAAGATATTTCTCTCACCCAGCATGGGTATATGTAAAATGACACCCCAAAACACATTCCCCAACTTCTCCTGAGTACGGCGATACCACATGTGTGACACTTTTTTGCTGCCAAGGTGGGCAAAGGGGCGCATATTCCAAAGTGCACCTTTCGGATTTCACCGGTCATTTCTTACACATTTTGATTGCAAAGTTCTTCTCACACATTTGGGCCCCTAAATTGCCAGGGCAGTATAACTACGCCACAAGTGACCCCATTTTGGAAAGAAGACACCCCAAGGTATTCTGTGAGGGGCATGGTGAGTTCCTAGAATTTTTTATTTTTTGTCGCAAGTTAGTGGAATATGAGACTTTGTAAGAAAAAAAATAAAATAAAAAATCATCATCATTTTCCGCTAACTTGTGACAAAAAATAAAAAGTTCTATGAACTCACTATGCCCATCAGCGAATACCTTAGGGTGTCTACTTTCCGAAATGGGGTCATTTGTGGGGTTTTTCTACTGTTTGGGCATTGTAGAACCTCAGGAAACATGACAGGTGCTCAGAAAATCAGAGCCGTTTCAAAAAGCGGAAATTCACATTTTTGTACCATAGTTTGTAAATGCTATAACTTTTACCCAAACCATTTTTTTTTTTGCCCAAACATTTTTTTTTTATCAAAGACATGTAGAACTATAAATTTAGCGAAAAATTTATATATGGATGTCGTTTTTTTTGCAAAATTTCACAGCTGAAAGTGAAAAATGTCATTTTTTTGCAAAAAAATCGTTACATTTTGATTAATAACAAAAAAAGTAAAAATGTCAGCAGCAATAAAATACCACCAAATGAAAGCTCCATTAGTGAGAAGAAAAGGAGGTAAAATTCATTTGGGTGGTAAGTTGCATGACCGAGCGATAAACGGTGAAAGTAGTGTAGTGCCGAAGTGTAAAAAGTGGCCTGGTCATGAAGGGGGTTTCACCTAGCGGGGCTGAAGTGGTTAAGGACAAGTTCAGGTTTGAAGTCACTCTGTGAGGCTTACATGATAGAAACCACCCAAAAATGACCCCATTCTAGAAACTACACCCCTCAAGGTATTCAAAACAGATTTTACAAATGTCGTTAACCCTTTAGGTGTTCCACAAGAGTTGTTGGCAAATGGAAATTAAATTAAAATTTTTGGGCAATCCATTTTTTCCAGTAACAAAGCAAAGATTAACAGCCAAACAAAATACTATATTTATTGCCCAGATTCTGTAGTTTGCAGAAACACCCCATATGTGGCCATAAACTACTGTACGGGCACACGGCAGGGCGTAGAGGGAAAGGTCGTGTTTTTTTTGGAAGGCAGATTTTACTGGACTGGTTTATTTACACCATGTCCCATTTGAAGCCCCCCTGATGCACCCGTAGAGTAGAAACTCCATAAAAGTGACCCCATTTTGGAAACTACGGGATAAGGTGACAGTTTTGTTGGGACTATTTTTAGGGTACATATGATTTTTTGGTTTCTCTGTATTACATTTTTGTGAGGCAAGTTTACCAAAAATAGAAATTCTGAAATTTCATCTCCATTTGCCACAAACAGTTGAGGAACACCTAAAGGGTTAATAAAGTTTGCAAAATCAGTGTTGAATACCTTGAGGGGTGTAGTTTCACTATTATGGAGTTTCTACTCTAGGGGTGCATCAGGGGTTCTTAAAATGGGACATGGTGGCAAAAAAAAAGGCCATCAGAATCTGCCTTCCAGAAACCATACGGCGTTCCTTTCCTTCTGCGCCCTGCCGTTTGGTCATACAGCCGTTTACTGTAAACCCTTGCTTTGTTACTGGAAAAAAAGGATTAAAATAGAAAATTTGCTGTTTTGGCACCGTTTTTATTTAATTTTTTTCGACCGTGTTCATCTGAGGGGATAGATCATGGGGTATTTTTATAGAGCAGATTCTTAACGGACGCGGCGATACCTAATATGTCTACTTTTTTAAAATTTATTTAGGTTTTACACTAGGTTATCCTTTTATAAACAAAAAAAAAATGCATTTTAGTATCTCCATAGTCTGAGTCAGTTATTTTTTAGTTTTTAGCCAATTATCTTAGGAAGGGGCTCATTTTCTGCAGGATGAGAGTGCGGTTTTATTGGCACTATTTTGGGGGGCATATGACTTTTTGATCGCTTGCTATTACACTATTTGTGAAGTACGGTGCCAAAAATTACCTTTTTTTTGCACCGTTTTTATTTTATTTTTTTGACCGTGTTTATCTGAGGGGTTAGGTCATGGGGTATTTTTATAGAGCAGATTATTATGGATGCAGCGATACCTAATATGTCAACTGTTTTTATTTATTTTAGTTTTACAAAAAAATAAAATTTTATTTTTGTTTTAGTGTCTCAAGTCTGAGAACCATAGTTTTTTTTTCCGATTGTCAGTGGCTAAATTGGGGAAGGGGAATATAAATTTAGTACTTCATGGAAGTGTGGTACTCCCTGAAGCAACCAATAATGCAGAGGCCCGAATGATCGGGGCACGTGTCACACTGAGTAGTGGTGTCCTTCAGTATCCCCCTCCTTTGACACACTCTGCACCTTTTTTGGGTCCGTCCCTTCTTTCCAGTATGGGGGACCACACCTGGAAAGTGTTGGCCAGGGACAATCCGGGTGTCTCTAGTTCCCGAGGTACTCCGGCCTGCTCTTTCCCGGTCAGAAAAGATCAGGTCCTTAAGGACTGCCTCATAGAACTGAAGGAATTTCCCTGTGTTGCCAGCGCTCCGGGACAGCACAAAAGAGTTGTACAAGGCAACCTGCACCAAGTAGACCGCAACTGTTTTGTACCATGCCCGTGTTTTGCGCATGGCATTATATGGCCTGAGGACGTGATCAGAGAGATCAACTTCTCCCATATACCGATTGTAGTCGACGATACAATCGGGCTTAAGGACTGTTGCCGCGGTACCTCGCACAGTGACAGGGGTGATGCTGTTACCATGAATTGTGGACAGCACAAGGACATCCCTCTTGTACTTATATCTGACCAGCAACAGGTTTCCACTGGTAAGGACAGGGGTCTCACCCCTGGGGATAGGTACCTGGAGGGGGTGGGTAAGGAGGCTGCGTTGATTTTTCCGCACGGTCCCACAAGCAGACGTGGATCTGGCGGCGAGGGACTGGAACAAGGGGATACTAGTATAAAAGTTATCCACGTACAGGTGGTAACCCTTATCTAGCAGTGGGTGCATAAGGTCCCACACAAGTTTCCCGCTAACACCCAGAGTGGGAGGGACATTCTGGGGGTTGAATATGGAAATCTGGCCCCTCGTACACACAAAACTTGTAAGTGTACCTTGAGGAACTTCACGCCATACCTCACCTGCTGAGGGAACATACTGGCGGAAAAGGAGTCTCCCTTGAAAGCAATGAGAGACTCGTCAACCGTGACCTCCCTTCCAGGTACATAGGCCTGCACAAATTTGGTCCCAAAGTAATCGATGACCGACCGGATTTTGTACAGGCGGTCATAGGCAGGATCACCTTGGGGGGACATGCTGCATTATCTGCATAATGCAGGCATTTCCGGATGGCCTCAAACCGGGAGCATGTCATGGCCGTACTGTAGAGTGGGGTCTGGTAGAGGACATCCCTACTCCAGTAATGCCTGACACTAGTTTTTTTTGACTAGGCCCATGTGCAGCACGTGGCCCTAAAACGTCCTAATCTCGGCTGCACTGACCAGAGTCCAGCCATCAGCCCTAGCCAAAATGGAGACTGGGTGTTGAGCAACAAACTGTTGGGCGTACAGGTTCGTTTGCTCCACCATCAGATTTACAAAGTGGTCACTGAAAAAAAGACTAAAGTAGTCGTATTCAGTGACGCCCACTGTGGAAATCTGGATTCCTGGTTGGCCTACAAAATCAGGAATTGCGGGCTCAAAATGCTCTGGGGTACACCATGCAAGTTCTCAGGTGGGCTTAACTGGTGGGCCGGAAAACTAGTACGAGCCCCAGAGCTGCTCGTACTAGTGTGGGCCACAGGGCCCCTAGCATGGCGGTCCCCTTGCTCCGCCTAGCGGCGTCTCCGCTGCCTTGGGGGCTCATCATCATAGATGAGGAGGAGGATGCGGATGCCAAAAGGAAAGTGGTGTCGGAGGCAAGCTGGGCGTATGCCTCCTCGGCCGAGAACGTCCGGCGGGCCATAGGGGAGTGTGTGTGTGTGTGCATGCGTGGAAAATTTTATTTGGTGTGCGTGTGTGTGGGGGCACGGGTGTCTGCGGACTTACCCTAAACCTAACAGACAAAAAATAATAAAATAAAAAAAGGCCCAAAAATTTGAAAAATAAAAATTCGAGCTCGTTGATCAACCGTCCAAAGTTGATCAGCGGTGGGGTGTGTGTTGCGCTAACAGTGGCCGGACACTTAGAGTGCCGACCACAGTCAGCGTACGCAGGAAAAAATAAAATTAAAAAAATGCTTGCGCCCAAAAAAAAAAAAGTTGTGGTGGGGGGGCAGGGGGGCAAGCTGCTGTGGACCCAGACACCCGATTTAGGGTGATGCAACCAAAAACTTTTTTTTTTTTTTTTTTCCCACCAACTTTCTCTGAATATTCCTGCGTAACCTAACCTGTCCCTAAATACCTTGGTGAAGGGGGTGCTGGCTTTGATGATCCGTGCTCGGCTCCCGGACACAAAAGGAGCAGGAGAGGAGCGCTGCAATAATTTGAATGGCCTGCCCGGCCCTGCAACCAATCAGAGCCGATCCTGAGAGGTGATGTCACCATCACCTCTCAGGATCGCAGGATGGTGATTGGTGGTGTATTATCACACCACCGATCACCATCCTGTTCCGGGTTATCATGTCCCCAGAGCCACGAATTACCCCGGAAACGCAGCAAACCGCAGGTCTTAATTGAGCTGCGGTTTGCTGCGATCGTCGATTGGATAGTGTCAGTACTGACTGGGCTGAGGGGTGTGGCCAGCAATGGAGAGCAGAGGAGCTTATGTGCACAGAGAAGCTAGGCCGAACCCCTCACATAAAGAATAAATGTCTTTTTTTTCTCATGGACGCTGCAACGGATTTTCACAGGTATCATTTTATTTACCAGATGGCAGCATGTGTGGTTTACATGGGTTGATCCTGCTGACAGATGCTCTTTAATTTTGAAATCTACAGTGAAAGTAGGTATAATCTATGACAAACTGATTGTACATCAGTAAGTATTATTAACCTTCAATTAGATCCAGTACCTATCAAACCCCATTATTTACTGATGATGAAATGACAACATTTAAAGGGTTAGTTCTTTCTGAAAAACTTTTGTCCAAAAACCCCATTACAGCAAATCAATGTAATAAAAAGGGAGTCAGGACGGCCCAGTATTGAGAGCATGTGCAAAAAGAAAAAAATAGACAGATATGAGCTATTGATAGATAAATGGATAGCTATGAGACAGATATGAAACGGATAGATATGAGTGATATATACTAGATAGATATTACAAGATAGATTAATATGAAACACAGATGAGATATAGATAGACAGTAAGATAGATAGGACATGGACAGATAAATAAATAGGTAGGAAATAGACAGATATGAGATATTGATAGATAAATGGATAGCTATGTGAGACAGATATGAAATGGATAGATATGAGTAATATATACTAGATTGATATTAGATGGATATTACAAGATACAACATAGATTGATATGAAACACTGATGAGATATTGATAGATATGAGACAGATATGAAATGGATAGATATGAGAGAGACATATATTAGATAGACGAGATAGATATGAAATAGTGTACTCTTAATAACTGTATCTAGTTATTTTACAGGTCTCTTTCTTTTCCATACTACAAAAAACATCTATTACCCAGGACACCTGCGTCCTTTGAAGGTTATATGAAAGCCACGCCAGGTGAGGAAATCTGTTGGCTCAGCGCCAACCAAACAAATATACCTATATTGTTGGTAAATGATACTTTAAAGGTTGCAGGTTTGTTGAAACTTGTTTTGGCTAAGCAAGGTCATCATTATGTGAAGTTCTGTGAACGCCTCTTACTGTTCCTCACATGCACATCAGACAGGTTATAAATGTTCTGAAGCCGTGAACAGGACAAGAAGGTGAGCGAGGAGCAGGCTTCAGCAATGAGACATGCAAAGGATTGCTCCGTGCCATCACACAAGTGCCGTGACTTATCTGTCCTTCACACGCAGCGGTTTTCTGTCCGTCATCTGCTCTACTACATTTTTAAACGAAACAGACAATAGTGGTGATTTAAAAAACAGGTCACTTACAATACACCCTCATTACAAGTTGTACCCAGGTCCCCACTGCGTCCGTCTGGTAATAGCAGTTGGCAACGAGCAGACAATGTCACATCCACAGTCAGTCATGTAACTAAGTTATCACAGTATCTTACAGCTCCTGTATTTGGCAAATTGGGACCTAAAAACTGACAAACATGTGACAAATATGTCCATTTAGCTGTATGTCCTTTAAAAACTCATCATCTGCAGAGAGAATTTTTTTTATTACTTGTGTACTAATATTGCAGCCACACATTCAGCAACATTGTACAGAGACTGCCATCAAACACACAGGGGCCAATTCACCTATGAGTGGGTTTTTGCTACCAATACAACAAATTGGAAGACATTTATTAAGACCCTACCCCAGTTTTTGGTCACACAGTCCATTATGCATTATGCTCACTGGGGAGTGGCAGGGATGGGGTCATCAGCCCTAGCAAATTCACTAACATTTACAGCAGGAAACAGGTGTAAACATGAGTGAAATCTACTCCAGTCAGGGGCTGGAGTAGATTTAATCTAGGCATCCGGACTAGCAGAGGATGCGCCTAATTTATGACGAACCCCTGCTCCTCTTTATAAATTAGGCACATCCTCTGGCAGTGCAGGGGTAAAATGCTAGTCTTTGATAAATGACCCCCATAAACTTTAGTCTAGTGCCCCTCAAAGAGATAAACAGGACAAAAAGGTGTTGGAAACTAAGTTACATAATGGGTTTAGCTAAGAAAGTGTTAAGGGGGTTGTCTCACCTCATGAAGTAGCATTTATGATAATATTATGAGCCATTTCTTAATATCGAATTTTTGTCAAAATTGCCTCTTTTTTTTTTTTAACCTATGTTGGCATCCCTTGGTTTTTATGGGTTATGACCACCGCTGTGATCCATCAGCGGTGGCCGTGTTTACGCACAGTCGTATACAGCTCCAGCCCCATTGGTAGTGCGAGCGTAGGCACACATGCGCAGTGGCTCCCTTTCCTGGTCCCCTTTATCTTTTCTCCAGAGTATATGCGTTTTACGCTGCTAGGGAACCTCGAAACCATGGGAGGAAAGTTTGGCGTGAGGGATCTGCGCCAGCGCTGAAAATGGCAGGTGAGACAACCCCTTTAAGGGTGCATCAAGAGAAAAGAAGTATTCAGCCAGCACTTCACAGTACAGTACGTAAAGAGTTATATGTAAAAGCACTCGCCTTTATTCCTAAATGAAATCATCCGATTTACAGTAAGTGGCCGATTGTTACTGACCTCTGTCAAAATGTCATCATCTAATTTAGTAAATACTTGAGGTAAAGAAATAATCAAAGCACATTTCAGCTAATAATTGGCTGTAAAAAAAATCTCAAGTGCCTAAGAGGTAGAAAAATGAGGCTGTCATATCTGATTAAAAAACATTTCTGTTCGGGGTTGATCGATGGGAAGGGAGACTGCAGTTCTCTGCTGCTCCTCAGGCTCTTCGCTCCGGCCTCTTTGTACTGAATGTTTCATTATATTGTCACAGTGGATACAGCTCAGCTTTTTAGTTTTGAACTTAAATTGAAAATCAGAAGGTTAAACCAAACTGTTAACTGTGTCTCTTCAGAACTGACACTTAATACAGGATATAAATCACTGTGGGGGCCTGTTATTCTTTCAGGAATGCAATTACATAGGTTCAAATAAAACATGAAAGAAAGCTACAAGTTTTAAAATGTACTACGTTCTCCAAAGCAGGCAAGAAGGAATGTGAAGCAGTTAAAATATGCTAACATCCACATGTGGTACATGAGAGGATTAGAAGAGCAGGTTTCTGTTCTTTACTGACCAGGTACTGAAGTCTCTAAAGGCCCCCATACACTTTAGGCTATCGCTGGCCAGACCCGGCAGGACCGGCCGACAGTCTAATGTGTACGGGGAGCCACTGACTGTCCCCGAAAGATGATGTCAGCGGAGAGAAGGATGGGGCACTTTCTATTTCAATGCCCATTATTTTGTAATGCCAGGAGATGAGCCACAGTCAGACGTGTCTGACAGAGGCTCTCTCCTCACTCCTCATTGAAAACACATGCATGCTCAGCTGAACTGAGCGTCTATATATAGATAGATGTTGAAGATTGATGTAGTATATATAGATGTTGAAATGCAGAGTTGATTTTCCATAGCATGGAAAAAGGCTGGTACTTAGGGTGGGTTCACACTAGCGTTAGAGATTCCGTTATGGCTTTCCATTATAACGGAATCCACAAGGCGTAAAGGACTCATCCGTTCTTCTGCCTATAGACTTGTATTATGACGGAATCCTTTAAAAGGCATTCCGTTTACTTTCCGTCCTAATAGAAGTCTATGGGAATCAAAACCGATCCGTCTGGGTCCCGTTATGTATGACGGAAAACCAAGTCCTGTCGACAGT
This sequence comes from Bufo gargarizans, assembly GCF_014858855.1. NCBI lineage: Eukaryota > Metazoa > Chordata > Amphibia > Anura > Bufonidae > Bufo > Bufo gargarizans. The sequence goes on from NC_058080.1 coordinate 739,610,085, forward strand.
ACTTTGTTTTCATTCTTGCATAACGGGACCCAGACGGATCCGTTATGCTCTCCCATAGACTTCTATTAGGACGGAAAGCAAATGGAATGCCTTTAAAAGGCTTCTGTTTTGCATTCTGTCTGGGTATTACGTTATAACCATGTTATAACAGAAAGCCATAATGGAATCCCTAACGCTAGTGTGAACCCACCCTTACCCCCATGACACAGGACACTTATAATAAAGTTATCTCTGAGTGGGTAGGGTGTCACATTTGGATGTTTTATTGCAATGTGTAACCTAAAAGTTACAAGGTGTTACAGCCCGACTAAGTTGCACTTGAAGATTGCAATGGTTCAGCGATTTACTGTCTAAACAGATCTCTGGTTTCACAAAATCAATAATGTAAAGCAGTGAATTATTGAAGAACAAAGCAGCATCGCACAATGTATTCTGTACAGGAGTAAATAGCCCCTACGCCACATGAAGTAAATGAACACAAGCACATTGCTTCATCATCTACATCTGTCCACTCTGTCAAACGCGAGCCCAAGCATAGCCAATCCAGAGCCTGCTCGCACCCTTCTGTAGCACGCCGCCACTTTGTATGAAATGTCGTACAAATGACTCACTAAATGAGAGATTACAAATCAAGTTTATCTAAAATTAAAGGAAGATGTGATTCAGGGCACCGTAGAAAACCACCATCATAAAGAGCACTGCAGAAGCTGCCATCATACATAGCACTGCAGAAAGCACCATCTTACAAGGCACTGCAGAAACCGCTGTCATATGGAGCACTGCAGAAACCACTGTCATACAAAGCACTGCAGAAGCTGCCATCATACATAGCACTGCAGAAAGCACCATCTTACAAGGCACTGCAGAAACCACTGTCATATGGAGCACTGCAGAAACCGCTGTCATACAAAGCACTGCAGAAACCACTGTCATACGGAGCACTGCAGAAACCACTGTCATACAAAGCACTGCAGAAACCACTGTCATACGGAGCACTGCAGAAACCACTGTCATACGGAGCACTGCAGAAACCACTGTCATACAAAGCACTGCAGAAAGCACCATCTTACAAGGCACTGCAGAAACCACTGTCATATGGAGCACTGCAGAAAGCACTGTCATACAAAGCACTGCAGAAACCACTGTCATACGGAGCACTGCAGAAACCACTGTCATACGGAGCACTGCAGAAACCACTGTCATACGGAGCACTGCAGAAACCACTGTCATACAAAGCACTGCAGAAACCACTGTCACACGGAGCACTGCAGAAACCACTGTCATACGGAGCACTGCAGAAACCACTGTCATACAAAGCACTGCAGAAACCACTGTCACACGGAGCACTGCAGAAACCACTGTCATACGGAGCACTGCAGAAACCACTGTCATACGGAGCACTGCAGAAACCACTGTCATACGGAGCACTGCAGAAACCACTGTCATACAAAGCACTGCAGAAACCACTGTCATACGGAGCACTGCAGAAACCACTGTCATACAAAGCACTGCAGAAACCACTGTCATACGGAGCACTGCAGAAACCACTGTCATACAAAGCACTGCAGAAACCACTGTCACACGGAGCACTGCAGAAACCACTGTCATACGGAGCACTGCAGAAACCACTGTCATACAAAGCACTGCAGAAACCACTGTCACACGGAGCACTGCAGAAACCACTGTCATACGGAGCACTGCAGAAACCACTGTCATACAAAGCACTGCAGAAACCACTGTCATACGGAGCACTGCAGAAACCACTGTCATACGGAGCACTGCAGAAACCACTGTCATACAAAGCACTGCAGAAAGCACCATCTTACAAGGCACTGCAGAAACCACTGTCATATGGAGCACTGCAGAAAGCACTGTCATACAAAGCACTGCAGAAACCACTGTCATACGGAGCACTGCAGAAACCACTGTCATACGGAGCACTGCAGAAACCACTGTCATACGGAGCACTGCAGAAACCACTGTCATACAAAGCACTGCAGAAACCACTGTCAAACGGAGCACTGCAGAAACCACTGTCATACGGAGCACTGCAGAAACCACTGTCATACAAAGCACTGCAGAAACCACTGTCACACGGAGCACTGCAGAAACCACTGTCATACGGAGCACTGCAGAAACCACTGTCATACGGAGCACTGCAGAAACCACTGTCATACGGAGCACTGCAGAAACCACTGTCATACGGAGCACTGCAGAAACTGCTGTCATACAAAGCACTGCAGAAACCACTGTCATATGGAGCACTGCAGAAACTGCTGTCATACGGAGCACTGCAGAAACCAGAATTGGTATATGGTGTGTTAGTAGCATTCGGTTACATTCAGACAGAACTGATATGCACATTTGTGACTTTAGCTGGAGTTTAAAAGCTGGATACAGAGGATGCGATCTGACAGTATGGTTAGGGTAGGACTATAGATATACACCTGCAATGCTGGGACTCGCTGGGACTATCACAGCATGTCAAAAATTTACTTGATTAAGTCAGGTTTTCCATTTCTCATAAGAAACGAAGTGGCCCCATATTGTAGGCAGGTCCAAACTGACAGAAGGCAGGGCAACACAATTAGACGAGGCCAGCAATACGATATTGTGGCAAAATAATGCTCCAATAGCACGAAATACCTTAGCAGAAGCTGTCCCTCCGTGGTGGCCATCGTCAGTGGCCACGTTCCATCCTTCTACTCTAGTTGCCTCAGAATGACAATACAGTTGAATTAAATAAAAAAAATCACTAGGGTATCTGATTAATGGATCGTCAGATCATTACATACCTGGCACGCGGCTTTAAGTGAGGCCTAGGCCCAGGCATGTTACAGATAATACAAACAGATCTGTTCATGACGGATGCAGGCGGTTGTATTATTGTAACGGATCCATTTTTGCAGATCCATGACGGATCCGTCCAAAACGCAAGTGTGAAAGTAGCCTTATTTGTTTTACTGTAAAGCACCCCCCAATGACACAAAAAAAGTCAACTTCATAAGTACAAAATACGTTTTGTTCCCAGTTCTGACTAAAGTTGTAGCCTCAGTACCACCTGGTCCACCTCAGTAACTGCACAGTAATTTCCTGTGTGTCAAGACGGAGTAGGAAGTAGAGACTGACAGGGACCCAGTAAGCACAGGAATGGGATCAGCAGCAGACCAGTGAGGGGAGGACACCTTTTATTTTATTGTTCTGTCACTGCGACCCTTTAAAAAAAAAAAAAATTATCGACTGGACAAACCATTTCTAATTCTTCATTCAGCTCAGGGGGAGTTGATAAAGATCTGCTATGTGGATCATGGGCCAATTATCAAGCAAATTATCAGGGATGAGCTTTGTATAAACGCTCGTTCATGATAATCTGCCTTTTTAAAAGGTCCTGGCAATCACCTGATGAACTAGCAAACACTCGTTCATCAGGTGATCGCATCATTTGCCAGGCACTGAAAATCATCGTTCCTGTGCAGCGGATTATATTGTCTAAACAACGTTCTGCTGCGCTGGACAAATGACTTTTTATGGAGACAAGCGATCGCGATATTGATCACTTGTCCCCATAAGGCGGAGGCTATTGCTGCTCTCATCTCCACTGATGATCTGACATGTCGGGAGTGTTTATGTAGTTCCTGATAATCTACCAGGACCCTAACTCACTGATTTCTGGCATGGCTGGGAGTTTATAGTGTCTCATGGACTATTGCCTTAGGCTTGAAGAACTTCATAAGATCTATTGATCTCTGAGCATAAAATGTGTGAAGTATGTTAGGACAAGCCTCCGGCGTTTTATTGTTTGATGCATTTGTGCACATAATTACAATTATCTAGGGTGTGTTCACACAATTTTCACAGTGCTTTAAAGTTCCCAAGCCTTAGTTCCTTTTTTTGTACTGCTACTTTCCCTTAATTCCAGTTTTACTGAAATTGTTTTTTTCCTCTTTGAAATATTCTTCAGCTTCTACCTTGTTGTACTGAGGTAAGCATATGTCTTTATATGCCTTCCTATAGTCCACAACTGAAAAGCCGGAGGTAGCACATAACTTTTACAGCATCTAACAGCACCTCTGTAGGCCGTTTTGTGTCCTCAGCAATCTGCAAACAGATTTCTGCTGGCAATGGTGAGAGGTCACAAGCAGCACCTGCTATGACATCCCAAAAAATGGATCTACAGTGGTAGATGCCTATACAGCCTCACATAGCATGGAAACACTGCCCTTGACAATGTCAATAGAAATTGGGTCGATCCATATACACTACTCACAAAAAGTTAGGGATATTTGGCTTTCGGGTGAAAATTATGGAAAACATAAAAAGTTCCTGCTCCAGTGTATTATATCAGGGAAGTCACGCATTTAAGTATAAGCAGTAATGGTGGTTTCCTCATCTCAAACAATTTATTAAAAACAAGAGCCAACACCAGTGGTGGGTGCACTGCCACAAAATGTCAGTGTCCTAATAACTTGTCACATGGCCTTGAGCCACAATTACAGCTTGACAATGATGTCTCCTACTGTTCAGAAGTCGACTTATTGTCTGCTGAGGCATGACATCCCACTCTTCTTGAAGGGCAGCCCTCAGGTCATTGAGGTTCTGAGGTACAGAGTTACGAGCCTCTATATGGCGACTCAACTGATCCCATAGGTTTTCAATGGGATTCAGGTCTGGAGAAAGTTCAGGCCACTCCATCTGAGGTCCTCCAGTCTGAAGCAGCTGTTCCCTAATGATGCCACCTCGATGAGCTGGCGCATTGTCGTCCATGAAGATAAAATTAGGCCTGTGCTGTTCATGCACAGGCACAATGACTGGATTAATGATGTTCTTATAGTAGTATGGGCTTGTCACTGGACCATTCACACAGTGTAGGGAAGTTCTGTACTGAGTAGACACACCTACCCACACTGTAACACTACCACCACCAAAGGCTCATCTGGTGACAACAGTGATGCATAGCGCTCTCCTTGACATCTCCAACATCGTTGGCAAGCATAATTTCTGCTCAGGGTGAATCGACTTTCATCAGTGAACAGCACTGAGGCCCACTGGTCCAGCGTACATGCTCCCTGGCCCAAGCAAGACGATGGCGCCTGTGCCTGATGTGGTCAGGTACCCCTGCAGGTCGTCTAGCACACAGATGTAAATGGTTTCGAATGGTCTGACGTGACACTTGGGTGCCTCTCAACTCCCTTAAATGTGCCTGGAATTGTGTGGCATTCATCATCAGTTTCCGCAGGGCATTGTTCACAATTAAGCGGTCATCAGTATGGGACGTGGCCAAAGGACGTCCACTTCTCTGCCTTTCTGTGACTCCTCTAGTCTCTTTGTATCTCTGATTCAATCTGCTGGTGACACTCTGTGAAACTCTAAGCTCAGTGGCCACTTCCGTCTGAGAACATCTGGCTTGAAGCCTCACAATGGCGAGGTACTGTTGATCAATTGTTAGGTGTCGTCTTGGTCTCATGATGTCAAAATATGAAAAGCATAATGAGGAGCACTGTTTAAATACTAATTTAAACAGGAAATCAAAACACCTGTTGTAAATTTTGCCGTTAAGCTCCTGGTTAGAGAACATCAAGTTGTGCAAAAAGAACTGAAACAATGAAATGCAAAAGTTTAGAGAAAGTCACTTTAAGGCCTCGTTCACACTTCAGTGTTTGGTCAGTGATTTCCATCAGTGATTTGTGAGCCAAAACCAGAAGTGGAGCCTCCACAGACATGAGGTAGAAGGGAAAGATCTGCTCCTGTTCTGTGTTTAGAGTTGTACCCGGTTTTGGCTCACAAATCACTGATGGAAATCACTGACTAAACACTGAAGTGTGAACGAGGCCTTAGTTTCACCTGTAAAGGTTTGAGTGCATTTTAGGTTCATCATGAAATTTCACCCACAAGCCAAATATCCCTAAGTTTCTGTGAGTAGTGTATATGCATGTTTATATACACAGTATATATGTGTGTGTGTGTGTGTATATATATATATATATATATATATATATATTACAGACCAAAAGTTTGGACACACCTTCTCATTCAAAGAGTTTTCTTTATTTTCATGACTATGAAAATTGTAGTAGATTCACACTGAAGGCATCAAAACTATGAATTAACACATGTGGAATTATATACATAACTAAAAAGTGTGAAACAACTGAAAATATGTCATATTCTAGGTTCTTCAAAGTAGCCACCTTTTGCTTTGATTACTGCTTTGCACACTCTTGGCATTCTCTTGATGAGCTTCAAGAGGTAGTCACCTGAAATGGTCTTCCAACAGTCTTGAAGGAGTTCCCAGAGATGCTTAGCACTTGTTGGCCCTTTTGCCTTCACTCTGCGGTCCAGCTCACCCCAAACCATCTTAATTGGGTTCAGGTCCGGTGACTGTGGAGACCAGGTCATCTGGCGCAGCACCCCATCACTCTCCTTCATGGTCAAATAGCCCTTACACAGCCTGGAGGTGTGTTTGGGGTCATTGTCCTGTTGAAAAAGAAATGATGGTCCAACTAAACGCAAACCGGATGGAATAGCATGCCGCTGCAAGATGCTGTGGTAGTCATGCTGGTTCATACATTTATTCAAAATGCCTTCAATTTTGAATAAATCCCCAACAGTGTCACCAGCAAAGCACCCCCACACCATCACACCTCCTCCTCCATGCTTCACGGTGGGAACCAGGCATGTAGAGTCCATCCGTTCACCTTTTCTGCGTCGCACAAAGACACGGTGGTTGGAACCAAAGATCTCAAATTTGGACTCATCAGACCAAAGCACAGATTTCCACTGGTCTAATGTCCATTCCTTGTGTTCTTTAGCCCAAACAAGTCTCTCCTGCTTGTTGCCTGTCCTTAGCAGTGGTTTCCTAGCAGATATTCTACCATGAAGGCCTGATTCACACAGTCTCCTCTAAACAGTTGTTCTAGAGATGTGTCTGCTGCTAGAACTCTGGGTGGCATTGACCTGGTCTCTGATCTGAGCTGCTGTTAACCTGCGATTTCTGAGGCTGGTGACTCGGATGAACTTATCCTCCGCAGCAGAGGTGACTCTTGGTCTTCCTTTCCTGGGGCGGTCCGCATGTGAGCCAGTTTCTTTGTAGCGCTTGATGGTTTTTGTGACTGCACTTGGGGACACTTTCAAAGTTTTCCAAATTTTTCGGACTGACTGACCTTCATTTCTTAAAGTAATGATGGCCACTCGTTTTT